>NC_086386.1:81730776-81738276 GCF_036588685.1 Mytilus trossulus
TTCATCGGGCTTACCCGCGGCTGAGAAGGGACGTGGTCGACCTCGATAGCGATGCTACCGCATGCGATGGAAAAAAAAAAAAAAAAAAAAAAAAATTTTTTTCATCGGGCTTACCCGCGGCTGAGAAGGTACGTGGTCGACCTCGATAGCGGGGCTACCGCATGCGATGGGAAAAAAAAATAATTTTTTTTTTTTTTTTTCAGCGGGCTTACCCGCGGCTGAGAAGGTACCGCGGGTATCATCGTACGTGGTCGACCCGATAGCGGGGCTACCGCATGCGATGGAAAAAAAAAAAAAAAAAAAAAAAATTTTTTTCATCGGGCTTACCCGCGGCTGAGAAGGTACGTGGTCGACCTCGATAGCGGGGCTACCGCATGCGATGGGAAAAAAAAAAAAATTTTTTTTTTTTTTTTTTCAGCGGGCTTACCCGCGGCTGAGAAGGTACCGCGGGTATCATCGTACGTGGTCGACCCGATAGCGGGCTACCGCGGGTAAAGGGACGTCGACGGCCTCGGTAGCGAGCTACCGCGGGTCTCATCGTACGTGGTCGACCCGATAGCGGGCTATCGCAGGTAAAGGGACGTGGACGGCCGTGCTAGCGGGCTACCGCGGGTCTCATCGTACGTGGTCGACCCGATAGCGGGCTACCGCGGGTTAAGGGACGTAGACGGCCGTGCTAGCGGGCTACCGCGGGTCTCATCGTACGTGGTCGACCCGATAGCGAGCTACCGCGGGTAAAGGGACGTGGACGGCCGTGCTAGCGGGCTACCGCGGGTCTCATCGTACGTGGTCGACCCGATAGCGGGCTACCGCGGGTTGAGGGACGTGGACGGCCGTGCTAGCGGGCTACCGCGGGTCTCATCGTACGTGGTCGACCCGATAGCGAGCTACCGCGGGTAAAGGGACGTGGACGGCCGTGCTAGCGGGCTACCGCGGGTCTCATCGTACGTGGTCGACCCGATAGCGGGCTACCGCGGGTTGAGGGACGTGGACGGCCGTGCTAGCGGGCTACCGCGGGTCTCATCGTACGTGGTCGACCCGATAGCGAGCTACCGCGGGTAAAGGGACGTGGACGGCCGTGCTAGCGGGCTACCGCGGGTCTCATCGTACGTGGTCGACCCGATAGCGGGCTACCGCGGGTTGAGGGACGTGGACGGCCGTGCTAGCGGGCTACCGCGGGTCTCATCGTACGTGGTCGACCCGATAGCGAGCTACCGCGGGTAAAGGGACGTGGACGGCCGTGCTAGCGGGCTACCGCGGGTCTCATCGTACGTGGTCGACCCGATAGCGAGCTACCGCGGGTAAAGGGACGTGGACGGCCGTGCTAGCGGGCTACCGCGGGTCTCATCGTACGTGGTCGACCCGATAGCGAGCTACCGCGGGTAAAGGGACGTGGACGGCCGTGCTAGCGGGCTACCGCGGGTCTCATCGTACGTGGTCGACCCGATAGCGAGCTACCGCGGGTGAAGGGACGTGGACGGCCGTGCTAGCGGGCTACCGCGGGTCTCATCGTACGTGGTCGACCCGATAGCGAGCTACCGCGGGTAAAGGGACGTGGACGGCCTCGGTAGCGGGCTACCGCGGGTATCATCGTACGTGGTCGACCCGATAGCGGGCTATCGCAGGTAAAGGTACGTCGGCGGCCTCGGTAGCGAGCTACCGCTGGTAAGAAGGGGACGTGGTCGACCCGATAGCGGGCTATCGCAGGTAAAGGTACGTCGACGGCCTCGGTAGCGAGCTACCGCGGGTAAGGAGGGACGTGGTCGACCCGATAGCGGGCTACCGCAGGTAAAGGTACGTCGACGGCCTCGGTAGCGAGCTACCGCGGGTAAGAAGGGGACGTGGTCGACCCGATAGCGGGCTATGGCAGGCAAAGGAACGTCGACGGCCTCGGTAGCCAGCTACCGCGGGTAAGAAGGGTCGTGGTCGACCTGATAGCGGGCTACTGCAGGCAAAGGTACGTCGACGGCCTCGATAGCGGGCTACCGCGGGTAAGAAGGGGACGTGGTCGACCTGATAGCGGGCTATCGCAGGTAAAGGAACGTCGACGGCCTCGGTAGCCAGCTACCGCGGATAAGGAGGGACGTGGTCGACCTGATAGCGGGCTATGGCAGGCAAAGGAACGTCGACGGCCTCGGTAGCGAGCTACCGCGGGTAAGGAGGGACGTGGTCGACCTGATAGCGGGCTACCGCAGGCAAAGGAACGTCGACGGCCTCGGTAGCGAGTTACCGTGGGTAAGAAGGGACGTGGACGACCTTGCTGGTGGGCTACCGCGGGTATAAGTGTACGTGGACGGCCTGATAGCGGGCTACCATGGGCTTATGCGGGTCTTCACGTACCTATCCGCGGTAGCCCGCAAAAGGCCGACCGCGTACCTTTACCTGCGGTAGAGACCCGTGATCGCCCGCTACCAGACAGGCCGACCACGTACCTACACGTCTCGAGGAATAATGCCAGCCTGGGTCCTGACACGGCCTAAGTAACAGGCTACACACTTACCGGGTCTCGACCGCGGGTAGGTACGTGGTCGGTCTATAGGTTAGGGTTAGGGTTAGGGTTAGGGTTAGGGTTAGGGTTAGGGTTAGGGTTAGGGTTAGGGTTAGGGTTAGGGTTAGGGTTAGGGTTAGGGTTAGGGTTAGGGTTAGGGTTAGGGTTAGGGTTAGGGTTAGGGTTAGGGTTAGGCATCGTCAAGAGGCGGCTTAGGGTTAGGGTGTACGATGCCTGCCTTCGTTACGTTACGTTACATGAAATGTGATCGTTTCATCGAGAGACCTGCTGTACTATTCTTACGTGCGGCTTCCCGATGAAAAATTGTCAACCTGTAACACTTTTTGACTAGGCTATGGCTTTGGCTGGCCGCCGATGGTCGAGAGACCCGCGGTAACCTGTCCGCGTCTAACGTGCGACATCCCGATGAAAATCTCACCCACGTAAAAAATATTTACCGAGGGTATTGTTTGCCGGCCTGAATGGTCGAGAGACCCGCGGTAGCTCGCCTGCGTCTAACGTGCGGCTTCCCGATGAAAATGTAACCCACGTGAAAATTTTTTACCGACGGTATAGTTTGAAGGTCTCGATGGTCGAGAGACCCGCGGTAGCCTGTCCGCATCTAACGTGCGGCTTCCCGATGAAAATTTCACCCTTCTAAAAAATTGTTACCGAGGGTATAGTCTGACGGCCTCGATGGTCGAGAGACCCGCGGTAGCCTGCCTGCGTCTTACGTGCGGCTTCCCGATGAAAATTTCACCCTTGTAAAAATTTTTTTTAACCGAGGGTACAGTTAGACGGCTTCGATGGTCGAGAGACCCGCGGTAGCCTGCCTGCGTCTAACGTACGGCTTCTCGATGAACATTTCACCCTTGTAAAAAAATTTTACCGAGGGTATAGTTTGAAGGCTTCAATGGTCGAGAGACCCGCGGTAGCCTGCCTGCGTCTAACGTACGGCTTCTCGATGAACATTTCAGCCTTGTAAAAATTTTTTACCGAGGGTACAGTCAGACGGCTTCGATGGATGGTCGAGAGACCCGCGGTAGCCTGCCTCGTCTAACGTGCGGCTTCCCGATGAACATTTCAGCCTTGTAAATTTTTTTTACCGAGGGTATAGTTAGACGGCCTCGATGGTCGAGAGACCCGCAGTAGCTGGCCTGCGTCTAACGTACGGCTTCCCGATGAAAATTTCAGCCTTGTAATTTTTTTTTACCGAGGGTATAGTCAGACGGCCTCGATGGTCGAGAGACCCGCGGTAGCCTGTCCGCGTCTAACGTGCGGCTTCCCGATGAACATTTCAGCCTTGTAAAAAAAATTTTTTTTTACCGAGGGTACAGTTAGACGGCTTCGATGGTCGAGAGACCCGCGGTAGCCTGCCTGCGTCTAACGTACGTACGGCTTCTCGATGAACATTTCAGCCTTGTAAAATTTTTTTACCGAGGGTACAGTCAGACGGCTTCGATGGATGGTCGAGAGACCCGCGGTAGCCTGCCTGCGTCTAACGTACGGCTTCTCGATGAAAATTTCACCCTTGTAAAAATTTTTTACCGAGGGTATAGTTTGAAGGCTTCGATGGTCGAGAGACCCGCGGTAGCCTGCCTGCGTCTAACGTACGGCTTCTCGATGAACATTTCACCCTTGTAAAAAAATTTTACCGAGGGTATAGTTTGAAGGCTTCGATGGTCGAGAGACCCGCGGTAGCCTGCCTGCGTCTAACGTACGGCTTCTCGATGAACATTTCAGCCTTGTAAAAATTTTTTACCGAGGGTACAGTCAGACGGCTTCGATGGATGGTCGAGAGACCCGCGGTAGCCTGCCTCGTCTAACGTGCGGCTTCCCGATGAACATTTCAGCCTTGTAAATTTTTTTTACCGAGGGTATAGTTAGACAGCCTCGATGGTCGAGAGACCCGCAGTAGCTGGCCTGCGTCTAACGTACGGCTTCCCGATGAAAATTTCAGCCTTGTAATTTTTTTTTACCGAGGGTATAGTCAGACGGCCTCGATGGTCGAGAGACCCGCGGTAGCCTGTCCGCGTCTAACGTGCGACACCACGATGAAAATTTCACCCTCGTAAAAAAATTTTACCGAGGGTATAGTTTGCCGGCCTGGATGGTCGAGAGACCCGCGGTAGGCTGCCCGCGTCTAACGTGCGGCTTCCCGATGAAAATTTCACCCTCGTAAAAAAATTTTACCGAGGGTATAGTTTGCCGGCCTGGATGATCGAGAGACCCGCGGTAGCCTGTCCGCATCTAACGTGCGGCTTACCGATGAAAATTTCACCCTTCTAAAAAAAATTTTACCGAGGGTATAGTTTGACGGCCTCGATGGTCGAGAGACCCGCGGTAGCCTGCCCGCGTCTAACGTGCGGCTTCCCGATGAAAATTTCACCCTTGTAAAAAAATTTTACCGAGGGTATAGTTTGCCGGCCTGGATGGTCGAGAGACCCGCGGTAGGCTGCCTGCGTCTAACGAGCGGCTTCCCGATGAAAATTTCACCCTCGTAAATTTTTTTTACCGAGGGTATAGTTTGCCGGCCTGGATGATCGAGAGACCCGCGGTAGCCTGTCCGCGTCTAACGTGCGACACCACGATGAAAATTTCACCCTCGTAAAAAAATTTTACCGAGGGTATAGTTTGCCGGCCTGGATGATCGAGAGACCCGCGGTAGCCTGTCCGCGTCTAACGTGCGACACCACGATGAAAATTTCACCCTCGTAAAAAAATTTTACCGAGGGTATAGTTTGCCGGCCTGGATGGTCGAGAGACCCGCGGTAGGCTGCCTGCGTCTAACGTGCGGCTTCCCGATGAAAATTTCACCCTCGTAAAAAAATTTTACCGAGGGTATAGTTTGCCGGCCTGGATGATCGAGAGACCCGCGGTAGCCTGTCCGCGTCTAACGTGCGACCCCACGATGAACATTTCACCCTCGTAAAAATTTTTTTTACCGAGGGTATAGTTTGCCGGCCTGGACGATCGAGAGACCCGCGGTAGCCTGTCCGCGTCTAACGTGCGACCCCACGATGAACATTTCACCCTCGTAAAATTTTTTTACCGAGGGTATAGTTTGCCGGCCTCGACGATCGAGAGACCCGCGGTAGCCTGTCCGCGTCTAACGTGCGACCCCACGATGAACATTTCACCCTCGTAAAATTTTTTTTACCGAGGGTATAGTTTGCCGGCCTGGACGATCGAGAGACCCGCGGTAGCCTGTCCGCGTCTAACGTGCGACCCCACGATGAACATTTCACCCTCGTAAAATTTTTTTTACCGAGGGTATAGTTTGCCGGCCTGGACGATCGAGAGACCCGCGGTAGCCTGTCCGCGTCTAACGTGCGACACCACGATGAAAATTTCACCCTCGTAAAAATTTTTTTTACCGAGGGTATAGTTTGCCGGCCTGGATGATCGAGAGACCCGCGGTAGCCTGTCCGCGTCTAACGTGCGACCCCACGATGAACATTTCACCCTCGTAAAAATTTTTTTTACCGAGGGTATAGTTTGCCGGCCTGGATGATCGAGAGACCCGCGGTAGCCTGTCCGCGTCTAACGTGCGACACCACGATGAACATTTCACCCTCGTAAAAAATTTTTTACCGAGGGTATAGTTTGCCGGCCTGGATGATCGAGAGACCCGCGGTAGCCTGTCCGCGTCTAACGTGCGACACACCACGATGAACATTTCACCCTCGTAAAAAATTTTTACCGAGGGTATACTTTGCCGGCCTGGATGATCGAGAGACCCGCGATAGCCTGCCTGCGTCCAACGTGCGGCTTCCCGATGAAAATGTCACCCTCGTAAAAAATTTTTTACCGAGGGTATAGTTTGAAGGCCTCGATGGTCGAGAGAGACCCGCGGTAGCCTGTCCGCATCTAACGTGCGGCTTCCCGATGAACATTTCACCCTTGTAAAAAAAATTTTACCGAGGGTGTAGTTAGACGGCCTCGATGGTCGAGAGACCCGCGGTAGCTTGCCTGCGTCTAACGTGCGGCTTCCCGATGAACATTTCACCCTCGTAAAATTTTTTTATCCGAGGGTATAGTTTGCCGGCCTGGATGGTCGAGAGACCCGCGGTAGCCTGCCTGCGTCTAACGTACGGCTTCCCGATGAAAATTTTCAGCCTTGTAACATTTTTTTACCGAGGGTATAGTTAGACGGCCTCGATGGTCGAGAGACCCGCGGTAGCCTGCCTGCGTCTAACGTACGGCTTCCCGATGAAAATTTCACCCTTGTAAAAAAAATTTTACCGAGGGTACAGTTAGACGGCTTCGATGGTCGAAAGACCCGCGGTAGCCTGCCTCGTCTAACGTGCGGCTTCCCGATGAACATTTCAGCCTTGTAAATTTTTTTTACCGAGGGTACAGTTAGACGGCTTCGATGGTCGAGAGACCCGCGGTAGCCTGTCCGCATCTAACGTGCGGCTTCCCGATGAACATTTCAGCCTTGTAACATTTTTTTACCGAGGGTATAGTTAGACGGCCTCGATGGTCGAGAGACCCGCGGTAGCCTGCCCGCGTCTAACGTGCGGCTTCCCGATGAACATTTCAGCCTTGTAAAAAAATTTTACCGACGGTATAGTCAGACGGCCTCGATGGTCGAGAGATCCGCGGTAGCTTGCCTGCGTCTAACGTGCGGCTTCCCGATGAAAATTTCACCCTCGTAAATTTTTTTTACCGAGGGTATAGTTTGCCGGCCTGGATGATCGAGAGACCCGCGGTAGCCTGTCCGCGTCTAACGTGCGACACACCACGATGAAAATTTCACCCTCGTAAAATTTTTTTACCGAGGGTATAGTTTGCCGGCCTGGATGATCGAGAGACCCGCGGTTGCCTGTCCGCGTCTAACGTGCGACACACCACGATGAAAATTTCACCCTCGTAAAAATTTTTTACCGAGGGTATAGTTTGCCGGCCTGGATGATCGAGAGACCCGCGGTAGCCTGTCCGCGTCTAACGTGCGACACCACGATGAACATTTCACCCTCGTAAAAATTTTTTACCGAGGGTATAGTTTG
>NC_086386.1:81748276-81753276 GCF_036588685.1 Mytilus trossulus
GTCTCATCGTACGTGGTCGACCCGATAGCGGGCTATCGCAGGTAAAGGGACGTGGACGGCCGTGCTAGCGGGCTACCGCGGGTCTCATCGTACGTGGTCGACCCGATAGCGGGCTACCGCGGGTTAAGGGACGTAGACGGCCGTGCTAGCGGGCTACCGCGGGTCTCATCGTACGTGGTCGACCCGATAGCGAGCTACCGCGGGTAAAGGGACGTGGACGGCCGTGCTAGCGGGCTACCGCGGGTCTCATCGTACGTGGTCGACCCGATAGCGGGCTACCGCGGGTTGAGGGACGTGGACGGCCGTGCTAGCGGGCTACCGCGGGTCTCATCGTACGTGGTCGACCCGATAGCGAGCTACCGCGGGTAAAGGGACGTGGACGGCCGTGCTAGCGGGCTACCGCGGGTCTCATCGTACGTGGTCGACCCGATAGCGGGCTACCGCGGGTTGAGGGACGTGGACGGCCGTGCTAGCGGGCTACCGCGGGTCTCATCGTACGTGGTCGACCCGATAGCGAGCTACCGCGGGTAAAGGGACGTGGACGGCCGTGCTAGCGGGCTACCGCGGGTCTCATCGTACGTGGTCGACCCGATAGCGGGCTACCGCGGGTTGAGGGACGTGGACGGCCGTGCTAGCGGGCTACCGCGGGTCTCATCGTACGTGGTCGACCCGATAGCGAGCTACCGCGGGTAAAGGGACGTGGACGGCCGTGCTAGCGGGCTACCGCGGGTCTCATCGTACGTGGTCGACCCGATAGCGAGCTACCGCGGGTAAAGGGACGTGGACGGCCGTGCTAGCGGGCTACCGCGGGTCTCATCGTACGTGGTCGACCCGATAGCGAGCTACCGCGGGTAAAGGGACGTGGACGGCCGTGCTAGCGGGCTACCGCGGGTCTCATCGTACGTGGTCGACCCGATAGCGAGCTACCGCGGGTGAAGGGACGTGGACGGCCGTGCTAGCGGGCTACCGCGGGTCTCATCGTACGTGGTCGACCCGATAGCGAGCTACCGCGGGTAAAGGGACGTGGACGGCCTCGGTAGCGGGCTACCGCGGGTATCATCGTACGTGGTCGACCCGATAGCGGGCTATCGCAGGTAAAGGTACGTCGGCGGCCTCGGTAGCGAGCTACCGCTGGTAAGAAGGGGACGTGGTCGACCCGATAGCGGGCTATCGCAGGTAAAGGTACGTCGACGGCCTCGGTAGCGAGCTACCGCGGGTAAGGAGGGACGTGGTCGACCCGATAGCGGGCTACCGCAGGTAAAGGTACGTCGACGGCCTCGGTAGCGAGCTACCGCGGGTAAGAAGGGGACGTGGTCGACCCGATAGCGGGCTATGGCAGGCAAAGGAACGTCGACGGCCTCGGTAGCCAGCTACCGCGGGTAAGAAGGGTCGTGGTCGACCTGATAGCGGGCTACTGCAGGCAAAGGTACGTCGACGGCCTCGATAGCGGGCTACCGCGGGTAAGAAGGGGACGTGGTCGACCTGATAGCGGGCTATCGCAGGTAAAGGAACGTCGACGGCCTCGGTAGCCAGCTACCGCGGATAAGGAGGGACGTGGTCGACCTGATAGCGGGCTATGGCAGGCAAAGGAACGTCGACGGCCTCGGTAGCGAGCTACCGCGGGTAAGGAGGGACGTGGTCGACCTGATAGCGGGCTACCGCAGGCAAAGGAACGTCGACGGCCTCGGTAGCGAGTTACCGTGGGTAAGAAGGGACGTGGACGACCTTGCTGGTGGGCTACCGCGGGTATAAGTGTACGTGGACGGCCTGATAGCGGGCTACCATGGGCTTATGCGGGTCTTCACGTACCTATCCGCGGTAGCCCGCAAAAGGCCGACCGCGTACCTTTACCTGCGGTAGAGACCCGTGATCGCCCGCTACCAGACAGGCCGACCACGTACCTACACGTCTCGAGGAATAATGCCAGCCTGGGTCCTGACACGGCCTAAGTAACAGGCTACACACTTACCGGGTCTCGACCGCGGGTAGGTACGTGGTCGGTCTATAGGTTAGGGTTAGGGTTAGGGTTAGGGTTAGGGTTAGGGTTAGGGTTAGGGTTAGGGTTAGGGTTAGGGTTAGGGTTAGGGTTAGGGTTAGGGTTAGGGTTAGGGTTAGGGTTAGGGTTAGGGTTAGGGTTAGGCATCGTCAAGAGGCGGCTTAGGGTTAGGGTGTACGATGCCTGCCTTCGTTACGTTACGTTACATGAAATGTGATCGTTTCATCGAGAGACCTGCTGTACTATTCTTACGTGCGGCTTCCCGATGAAAAATTGTCAACCTGTAACACTTTTTGACTAGGCTATGGCTTTGGCTGGCCGCCGATGGTCGAGAGACCCGCGGTAACCTGTCCGCGTCTAACGTGCGACATCCCGATGAAAATCTCACCCACGTAAAAAATATTTACCGAGGGTATTGTTTGCCGGCCTGAATGGTCGAGAGACCCGCGGTAGCTCGCCTGCGTCTAACGTGCGGCTTCCCGATGAAAATGTAACCCACGTGAAAATTTTTTACCGACGGTATAGTTTGAAGGTCTCGATGGTCGAGAGACCCGCGGTAGCCTGTCCGCATCTAACGTGCGGCTTCCCGATGAAAATTTCACCCTTCTAAAAAATTGTTACCGAGGGTATAGTCTGACGGCCTCGATGGTCGAGAGACCCGCGGTAGCCTGCCTGCGTCTTACGTGCGGCTTCCCGATGAAAATTTCACCCTTGTAAAAATTTTTTTTAACCGAGGGTACAGTTAGACGGCTTCGATGGTCGAGAGACCCGCGGTAGCCTGCCTGCGTCTAACGTACGGCTTCTCGATGAACATTTCACCCTTGTAAAAAAATTTTACCGAGGGTATAGTTTGAAGGCTTCGATGGTCGAGAGACCCGCGGTAGCCTGCCTGCGTCTAACGTACGGCTTCTCGATGAACATTTCAGCCTTGTAAAAATTTTTTACCGAGGGTACAGTCAGACGGCTTCGATGGATGGTCGAGAGACCCGCGGTAGCCTGCCTCGTCTAACGTGCGGCTTCCCGATGAACATTTCAGCCTTGTAAATTTTTTTTACCGAGGGTATAGTTAGACGGCCTCGATGGTCGAGAGACCCGCAGTAGCTGGCCTGCGTCTAACGTACGGCTTCCCGATGAAAATTTCAGCCTTGTAATTTTTTTTTACCGAGGGTATAGTCAGACGGCCTCGATGGTCGAGAGACCCGCGGTAGCCTGTCCGCGTCTAACGTGCGGCTTCCCGATGAACATTTCAGCCTTGTAAAAAAAATTTTTTTTTACCGAGGGTACAGTTAGACGGCTTCGATGGTCGAGAGACCCGCGGTAGCCTGCCTGCGTCTAACGTACGTACGGCTTCTCGATGAACATTTCAGCCTTGTAAAATTTTTTTACCGAGGGTACAGTCAGACGGCTTCGATGGATGGTCGAGAGACCCGCGGTAGCCTGCCTGCGTCTAACGTACGGCTTCTCGATGAAAATTTCACCCTTGTAAAAATTTTTTACCGAGGGTATAGTTTGAAGGCTTCGATGGTCGAGAGACCCGCGGTAGCCTGCCTGCGTCTAACGTACGGCTTCTCGATGAACATTTCACCCTTGTAAAAAAATTTTACCGAGGGTATAGTTTGAAGGCTTCGATGGTCGAGAGACCCGCGGTAGCCTGCCTGCGTCTAACGTACGGCTTCTCGATGAACATTTCAGCCTTGTAAAAATTTTTTACCGAGGGTACAGTCAGACGGCTTCGATGGATGGTCGAGAGACCCGCGGTAGCCTGCCTCGTCTAACGTGCGGCTTCCCGATGAACATTTCAGCCTTGTAAATTTTTTTTACCGAGGGTATAGTTAGACAGCCTCGATGGTCGAGAGACCCGCAGTAGCTGGCCTGCGTCTAACGTACGGCTTCCCGATGAAAATTTCAGCCTTGTAATTTTTTTTTACCGAGGGTATAGTCAGACGGCCTCGATGGTCGAGAGACCCGCGGTAGCCTGTCCGCGTCTAACGTGCGACACCACGATGAAAATTTCACCCTCGTAAAAAAATTTTACCGAGGGTATAGTTTGCCGGCCTGGATGGTCGAGAGACCCGCGGTAGGCTGCCCGCGTCTAACGTGCGGCTTCCCGATGAAAATTTCACCCTCGTAAAAAAATTTTACCGAGGGTATAGTTTGCCGGCCTGGATGATCGAGAGACCCGCGGTAGCCTGTCCGCATCTAACGTGCGGCTTACCGATGAAAATTTCACCCTTCTAAAAAAAATTTTACCGAGGGTATAGTTTGACGGCCTCGATGGTCGAGAGACCCGCGGTAGCCTGCCCGCGTCTAACGTGCGGCTTCCCGATGAAAATTTCACCCTTGTAAAAAAATTTTACCGAGGGTATAGTTTGCCGGCCTGGATGGTCGAGAGACCCGCGGTAGGCTGCCTGCGTCTAACGAGCGGCTTCCCGATGAAAATTTCACCCTCGTAAATTTTTTTTACCGAGGGTATAGTTTGCCGGCCTGGATGATCGAGAGACCCGCGGTAGCCTGTCCGCGTCTAACGTGCGACACCACGATGAAAATTTCACCCTCGTAAAAAAATTTTACCGAGGGTATAGTTTGCCGGCCTGGATGATCGAGAGACCCGCGGTAGCCTGTCCGCGTCTAACGTGCGACACCACGATGAAAATTTCACCCTCGTAAAAAAATTTTACCGAGGGTATAGTTTGCCGGCCTGGATGGTCGAGAGACCCGCGGTAGGCTGCCTGCGTCTAACGTGCGGCTTCCCGATGAAAATTTCACCCTCGTAAAAAAATTTTACCGAGGGTATAGTTTGCCGGCCTGGATGATCGAGAGACCCGCGGTAGCCTGTCCGCGTCTAACGTGCGACCCCACGATGAACATTTCACCCTCGTAAAAATTTTTTTTACCGAGGGTATAGTTTGCCGGCCTGGACGATCGAGAGACCCGCGGTAGCCTGTCCGCGTCTAACGTGCGACCCCACGATGAACATTTCACCCTCGTAAAATTTTTTTACCGA
>NC_086386.1:81765776-81773519 GCF_036588685.1 Mytilus trossulus
GGGCTATCGCAGGCAAAGGAACGTCGACGGCCTCGGTAGCCAGCTACCGCGGGTAAGGAGGGACGTGGTCGACCTGATAGCGGTCTACCGCAGGTAAAGGTACGTCGACGGCCTCGGTAGCGAGCTACCGCGGGTAAGAAGGGGACGTGGTCGACCTGTTAGCGGGCTACCACGAGAAAGGTACGTGGTCGGCCTGTTAGCGGGCTACCACGAGGAAGGTACGTGGACGGCCTGTTAGAGGGGTACCACGGGCTTATGCGGGTCTTCACGTATCTACCTACCCGCGGTAGCCCGCTAAAGGCCGACCACGTACCTTTGCCTGCGGTAGAGACCCGTGATCGCCCGGTACCAGACAGGCCGACCACGAACCTACACGTATCGAGGAATAATGCCAGCCTGGGTCCTGACACGGCCTAAGTAACAGGTTAGGGTTAGGGTTAGGGTTAGGGTTAGGGTTAGGGTTAGGGTTAGGGTTAGGGTTAGGGTTAGGGTTAGGGTTAGGGTTAGGGTTAGGGTTAGGGTTAGGGTTAGGGTTAGGGTTAGGGTTAGGGTTAGGGTTAGGGTTAGGGTTAGGGTTAGGGTTAGGGTTAGGGTTAGGGTTAGGGTTAGGGTTAGGGACGTGCATCGTCAAGAGGCGGCTTAGGGTTAGGGTGTACGATGCCTGCCTTCGTTACGTTACGTTACGTTACGTTACATGAAATGTGATCGTTTCATCGAGAGACCTGCTATACTATTCTTACGTGCGGCTTCCCGATGAAAAATTGTCAACCTGTAACACTTTTTGACTAGGCTATGGCTTTGGCCGGCCGCCGATGGTCGAGAGACCCGCGGTAACCTGTCCGCGTCTAACGTGCGACATCCCGATGAAAATTTCACCCACGTAAAAAATATTTACCGAGGGTATTGTTTGCCGGCCTGGATGGTCGAGAGACCCGCGGTAGCTCGACTGCGTCTAACGTGCGGCTTCCCGATGAAAATGTAACCCACGTGAATTTTTTTTATCGAGGGTATAGTTTGCCTAGACTGGATGGTCGAGAGACCCGCAGTAGCTTGCCTGCGTCTTACGTGCGGGGCTTCCCGATGACAATTTCACCCTTGTAACATTTTTTTTACCGAGGGTATAGTTTGACGGCCTTCGATGGTCGAGAGACCCGCGGTAGCCTGCCTGCGTCTATCGTGCGGCTTCCCGATGAAAATTTCACCCTTGTGAATTTTTTTTTACCGAGGGTATAGTTTGAAGGCCTCGATGGTCGAGAGACCCGCGGTAGCCTGCCTGCGTCTATCGTGCGGCTTCCCGATGAAAATTTCACCCTTGTAAATTTGTTTTACCGAGGGTATAGTTTGAAGGCCTCGATGGTCGAGAGACCCGCAGTAGCTTGCCTGCGTCTAACGTACGGCTTCCCGATGAACATTTCAGCCTTGTAAAAAAAAAATTTCCGAGGGTATAGTCAGACGGCCTCGATGGTCGAAAGACCCGCGGTAGCCTGCCTGCGTCTAACGTGCGGCTTCCCGATGAAAATTTCACCCTTGTAAAAAAATTTTTACCGAGGGTATAGTTTGAAGGCCTCGATGGTCGAGAGACCCGCAGTAGCTTGCCTGCGTCTAACGTACGGCTTCCCGATGAACATTTCAGCCTTGTAAAAAAAAATTTCCGAGGGTATAGTCAGACGGCCTCGATGGTCGAAAGACCCGCGATAGCCTGCCTGCGTCTAACGTGCGGCTTCCCGATGAAAATTTCACCCTTGTAAAATTTTTTTTACCGAGGGTATAGTTTGAAGGCCTCGATGGTCGAGAGACCCGCGGTAGCCTGTCCGCATCTAACGTGCGGCTTTCCGATGAAAATTTCACCCTTGTTTACCGAGGGTATAGTTTGACGGCCTCGATGGTCGAGAGACCCGCGGTAGCCTGCCTGCGTCTAACGTGCGGCTTCCCGATGAACATTTCACCCTTGTAAATTTTTTTTACCGAGGGTATAGTTAGACGGCCTCGATGGTCGAGAGACCCGCGGTAGCCTGTCCGCATCTAACGTGCGGCTTACCGATGAAAATTTCACCCTTGTAAAAAAATTTTACCGAGGGTATAGTTTGACGGCCTTCGATGGTCGAGAGACCCGCAGTAGCCTGCCTGCGTCTAACGTGCGGCTTCCCGATGAAAATTTCAGCCTTGTAAAATTTTTTTTTACCGAGGGTATAGTCAGACGGCCTCGATGGTCGAGAGATCCGCGGTAGCCTGTCCGCGTCTAACGTGCGGCTTCCCGATGAAAATTTCACCCTTGTAAATTTTTTTTACCCAGGGTACAGTTAGACGGCTTCGATGGTCGAGAGACCCGCGGTAGCCTGCCTCGTCTAACGTGCGGCTTCCCGATGAAAATTTCAGCCTTGTAAAAATTTTTTACCGAGGGTATAGTCAGACGGCCTCGATGGTCGAGAGACCCGCAGTAGCTTGCCTGCGTCCAACGTGCGGCTTCCCGATGAACATTTCAGCCTTGTAAATTTTTTTTTCCGAGGGTATAGTCAGACGGCCTCGATGGTCGAGAGATCCGCGGTAGCCTGTCCGCATCTAACGTGCGGCTTACCGATGAAAATTTCACCCTTGTAAAAAAATTTTACCGAGGGTATAGTTTGACGGCCTTCGATGGTCGAGAGACCCGCAGTAGCCTGCCTCGTCTAACGTGCGGCTTCCCGATGAACATTTCAGCCTTGTAAAATTTTTTTTTACCGAGGGTATAGTTAGACGGCCTCGATGGTCGAGAGATCCGCGGTAGCCTGTCCGCGTCTGACGTGCGGCTTCCCGATGAACATTTCACCCTTGTAATTTTTTTTTACCGAGGGTATAGTTAGACGGCCTCGATGGTCGAGAGACCCGCGGTAGCCTGTCCGCATCTAACGTGCGGCTTACCGATGAAAATTTCACCCTTGTAAAAATTTATTTACCGAGGGTATAGTTTGACGGCCTTCGATGGTCGAGAGACCCGCAGTAGCTTGCCTGCGTCTAACGTACGGCTTCCCGATGGAAATTTCAGCCTTGTAAATTTTTTTACCGAGGGTATAGTTAGACGGCCTCGATGGTCGAGAGACCCGCGGTAGCCTGCCTCGTCTAACGTGCGGCTTCCCGATGAACATTTCAGCCTTGGAAATTTTTTTTACCGAGGGTACAGTTAGACGGCCTCGATGGTCGAGAGACCCGCAGTAGCTTGCCTGCGTCTAACGTACGGCTTCCCGATGGAAATTTCACCCTCGTAAAATTTTTTTACCGAGGGTATAGTTAGACGGCCTCGATGGTCGAGAGACCCGCGGTAGCCTGCCCGCGTCTAACGTGCGGCTTCCCGATGAACATTTCAGCCTTGTAAAATTTTTTTTTACCGAGGGTATAGTTAGACGGCCTCGATGGTCGAGAGATCCGCGGTAGCCTGTCCGCGTCTGACGTGCGGCTTCCCGATGAACATTTCACCCTTGTAATTTTTTTTTACCGAGGGTATAGTTAGACGGCCTCGATGGTCGAGAGACCCGCGGTAGCCTGTCCGCATCTAACGTGCGGCTTACCGATGAAAATTTCACCCTTGTAAAAATTTATTTACCGAGGGTATAGTTTGACGGCCTTCGATGGTCGAGAGACCCGCAGTAGCTTGCCTGCGTCTAACGTACGGCTTCCCGATGGAAATTTCAGCCTTGTAAATTTTTTTACCGAGGGTATAGTTAGACGGCCTCGATGGTCGAGAGACCCGCGGTAGCCTGCCTCGTCTAACGTGCGGCTTCCCGATGAACATTTCAGCCTTGGAAATTTTTTTTACCGAGGGTACAGTTAGACGGCCTCGATGGTCGAGAGACCCGCAGTAGCTTGCCTGCGTCTAACGTACGGCTTCCCGATGGAAATTTCACCCTCGTAAAATTTTTTTACCGAGGGTATAGTTAGACGGCCTCGATGGTCGAGAGACCCGCGGTAGCCTGCCCGCGTCTAACGTGCGGCTTCCCGATGAACATTTCAGCCTTGTAAAATTTTTTTTTACCGAGGGTATAGTTAGACGGCCTCGATGGTCGAGAGATCCGCGGTAGCCTGTCCGCGTCTGACGTGCGGCTTCCCGATGAACATTTCACCCTTGTAATTTTTTTTTACCGAGGGTATAGTTAGACGGCCTCGATGGTCGAGAGACCCGCGGTAGCCTGTCCGCATCTAACGTGCGGCTTACCGATGAAAATTTCACCCTTGTAACAATTTATTTACCGAGGGTATAGTTTGACGGCCTTCGATGGTCGAGAGACCCGCAGTAGCTTGCCTGCGTCTAACGTACGGCTTCCCGATGGAAATTTCAGCCTTGTAAATTTTTTTACCGAGGGTATAGTTAGACGGCCTCGATGGTCGAGAGACCCGCGGTAGCCTGCCTCGTCTAACGTGCGGCTTCCCGATGAACATTTCAGCCTTGGAAATTTTTTTTACCGAGGGTACAGTTAGACGGCCTCGATGGTCGAGAGACCCGCAGTAGCTTGCCTGCGTCTAACGTACGGCTTCCCGATGGAAATTTCACCCTCGTAAAATTTTTTTACCGAGGGTATAGTTAGACGGCCTCGATGGTCGAGAGACCCGCGGTAGCCTGCCCGCGTCTAACGTGCGGCTTCCCGATGAACATTTCAGCCTTGTAAAATTTTTTTTACCGAGGGTACAGTTAGACGGCTTCGATGGTCGAGAGACCCGCGGTAGCCTGTCCGCGTCTAACGTGCGACACCACGATGAACATTTCAGCCTTGTAAAATTTTTTTTACCGAGGGTACAGTTAGACGGCTTCGATGGTCGAGAGACCCGCGGTAGCCTGTCCGCGTCTAACGTGCGGCTGCCCGATGAACATTTCAGCCTTGTAAAATTTTTTTACCGAGGGTACAGTTAGACGGCCTCGATGGTCGAGAGACCGGCGTCAGCCTGCCTCGTCTAACGTGCGGCTTCCCGATGAAAATTTCAGCCTTGTAAATTTTTTTTACCGAGGGTACAGTTAGACGGCCTCGATGGTCGAGAGACCCGCAGTAGCTTGCCTGCGTCTAACGTACGGCTTCCCGATGGAAATTTCAGCCTTGTAAATTTTTTTACCGAGGGTATAGTTAGACGGCCTCGATGGTCGAGAGACCCGCGGTAGCCTGCCTCGTCTAACGTGCGGCTTCCCGATGAACATTTCAGCCTTGGAAATTTTTTTTACCGAGGGTACAGTTAGACGGCCTCGATGGTCGAGAGACCCGCAGTAGCTTGCCTGCGTCTAACGTACGGCTTCCCGATGGAAATTTCACCCTCGTAAAATTTTTTTACCGAGGGTATAGTTAGACGGCCTCGATGGTCGAGAGACCCGCGGTAGCCTGCCCGCGTCTAACGTGCGGCTTCCCGATGAACATTTCAGCCTTGTAAAATTTTTTTTACCGAGGGTACAGTTAGACGGCTTCGATGGTCGAGAGACCCGCGGTAGCCTGTCCGCGTCTAACGTGCGGCTGCCCGATGAACATTTCAGCCTTGTAAAATTTTTTTTACCGAGGGTACAGTTAGACGGCTTCGATGGTCGAGAGACCCGCGGTAGCCTGTCCGCGTCTAACGTGCGGCTGCCCGATGAACATTTCAGCCTTGTAAAATTTTTTTACCGAGGGTACAGTTAGGGTTAGGGTTAGGGTTAGGGTTAGGGTTAGGGTTAGGGTTAGGGTTAGGGTTAGGGTTAGGGTTAGGGTTAGGGTTAGGGTTAGGGTTAGGGTTAGGGTTAGGGTTAGGGTTAGGGTTAGGGTTAGGGTTAGGGTTAGGGTTAGGGTTAGGGTTAGGGTTAGGGTTAGGGTTAGGGTTAGGGTTAGGGTTAGGGTTAGGGTTAGGGTTAGGGTTAGGGTTAGGGTTAGGGTTAGGGTTAGGGTTAGGGTTAGGGTTAGGGTTAGGGTTAGGGTTAGGGTTAGGGTTAGGGTTAGGGTTAGGGTTAGGGTTAGGGTTAGGGTTAGGGTTAGGGTTAGGGTTAGGGTTAGGGTTAGGGTTAGGGTTAGGGTTAGGGTTAGGGTTAGGGTTAGGGTTAGGGTTAGGGTTAGGGTTAGGGTTAGGGTTAGGGTTAGGGTTAGGGTTAGGGTTAGGGTTAGGTTAGGGTTAGGGTTAGGGTTAGGGTTAGGGTTAGGGTTAGGGTTAGGGTTAGGGTTAGGGTTAGGGTTAGGGTTAGGGTTAGGGTTAGGGTTAGGGTTAGGTTAGGGTTAGGGTTAGGGTTAGGGTTAGGGTTAGGGTTAGGGTTAGGGTTAGGGTTAGGGTTAGGGTTAGGGTTAGGGTTAGGGTTAGGGTTAGGGTTAGGGTTAGGGTTAGGGTTAGGGTTAGGGTTAGGGTTAGGGTTAGGGTTAGGGTTAGGGTTAGGGTTAGGGTTAGGGTTTAGGGTTAGGGTTAGGGTTTAGGGTTAGGGTTAGGGTTAGGGTTAGGGTTAGGGTTAGGGTTAGGGTTGGGTTAGGGTTAGGGTTAGGGTTAGGGTTAGGGTTAGGGTTAGGGTTGGGTTGGGTTAGGGTTAGGGTTGGGTTTGGGTTGGGTTGTTGGGTTGGGTTGGGTTGGGTGTGGGTGTGGGTTGGTGGGTTAGGGTGTTGGGTTGGGGTGTGGTGGGTTAGGTTGGGTGTTGGGTTGGGTTGGGGTGGGTTGGGTGGGGTGGGTGTGGGTGGGTGGGTGTGGGGTGGTGGGGTGGGGTGGTGGGTGGTGGGGTGGGTGGGGTGGTTGGTGGGGTGGGTTGGGTGGTGGGTGGGTGTGGGTGGGGTGGGGTGGGGTGGTGGGGGTGGGTGGTGGGGGGTGGTGGGTGGGTGGGTGGTGTGGGTGGTGGTGGTGGGGGTGGGTGGGGGTGGGTGGGTGTGGTGGTGGGTGGGTGGGTGTGGGTGGGTGGTGGGTGGGTGGTGGGGGTGGGGTGGGTGGTGGTGGGGTGGTGGTGGGTGGGGTGGTGGGTTGGGGTGGTGGGTGGGGTGGGTGGTGGGTGGGTGGGTGTGGGGTGGGGTGGTGGTGGGTGGTGGTGGGGTGGGTGGGGGTGGGTGGGGTGGGTGGGTGGGGGTGGTGGGTGGGTGGTGGTGGTGGTGGGGTGGTGGTGGGTGGTGGGGTGGTGGGTGGGGGTGGTGGTGGGGTGGGTGGGTGGGTGGGTGGGTGGTGGTGGGGGTGGTGGTGGTGGGTGGGGTGGGGTGGGTGGTGGGGTGTGGGTGGTGGGTGGTGGGGTGGTGGTGGGTGTGTGGTGGGGTGGTGGTGGGGGGTGGGGGTGGGTGGGTGGGTGGGTGGTGGGGTGGTGGGGGTGGGGTGGGTGGGGTGGTGGGTGGGGTGGGGGTGGTGGGTGGGTGGTGGGTGGGTGGTGGGTGGTGGTGGTGGGGTGGGGTGGTGGTGGGTGGTGGTGGTGGGTGGTGGGTGGTGGTGGGTGGGGTGGTGGTGGTGGGTGGTGGTGGGGTGGGTGGTGGTGGGGTGGTGGTGGGGTGGGTGGTGGGTGGTGGTGGTGGGGTGGTGGGTGGGTGGTGGGGGTGGTGGTGGGTGGGGTGGTGGGTGGGTGGTGGGGTGGGGTGGGTGGGTGGTGGGGGTGGTGGGTGGTGGTGGTGGGTGGTGGGTGGGGGTGGGGTGGTGGGTGGTGGTGGGTGGTGGTGGTGGGGTGGGGGTGGGTGGTGGGGTGGTGGGGGTGGTGGGGTGGGGGTGGTGGGGTGGGTGGTGGTGGTGGGTGGTGGTGGGGGTGGTGGGTGGTGGTGGTGGGGTGGTGTGGTGGTGGGGTGGTGGTGGTGGTGGTGGTGGGGTGGTGGTGGGTGG